>NW_024540569.1:0-35563 GCF_016647625.1 Suillus subalutaceus | reverse complement strand
AAAATGTTTGTGTATAAGTCTATTTTGTATGTAGAATTGAACTGATCCAGCGCCATACAATATGGGTTCTCCATCTCGCATGGATCGACAGCGAATCAAAAACACGGCAGTGCTTCAACGTTGTTATCACCATCGAATAAAAACGAAAACACAGCAATAAATCCGTTGAAGAATCGTTCTACAGATGACGGTGTATGAATTAGTCCCAGTGATACAATACAATTCATGAATGTCAGATGAAGCAAAGGACGCTTTCTTTCTCTCTCGTGTCTAATATCCTGATGGTCGTGAGCTCGACTTGGATGTATCGTAAGCACGAATGAGTTTTGCCTGATCTTGACGACCGTTCTCTGTCTGACTGAATGCAAATCCGCGGTTCCGGCGCATGCGCTGGACAGCGCGGACTTTTTTGATCGCCTTTTGGAATCTGACGTCATAAGGGGTTAGCATCAACCACCAAAATTTGAAGTGACACGTACTGTTCTTGACGCGGACGGTAGTCGGGAATGTTGTACTTTTGGAGCTCTTGAGCGATATGATATGGAAGAGGGATGTATGTCCGTCGGTAGCTATATAAAAGCGTCAGATATTTATCCCGCTCAAGCGCGTGTGGACGTACTATTTCCAAACAAAGTCGCGGGTCAGGCAGACGATGGGAACAAGGATGAGGACAAAATAAAACACAGCGTCAGTCCATAGACGAGGCACAAGTCCGTAATATTCGGTAGAGAATCCAATGGCAGGGGCAACAACGGCATATAAAGGAAGGAAAAGCATAGTGAAAACGAAAGACCCGGGAATCGCTGAGGCAAAGGTGTCAGTTGGATGTTTGTTCATAGGGGAAGACTTGCGCTCACCAGCAACAGTGTACTTTGTCCACAGACTATGAATACGTATTAGTATACGAGGGCGAGACAAGAATAGGGACACGGACTCGGAAACCAAAGCGGCCTTGCCAAGGACAGTGAGCAGGACAGCCAGGTAAAGCATGGCACCCCAGAACCAGTGCCCTGAGTCCAAACCTGTCGCTTGCTTCAAATCTCCCCAGAACAAAATCACAGTGAACGTGAACAAAATCTAGAAACGCCAATATTATTTTCACCATCACTGAATTTTTCGTTGCTCGGAATGAGACTCACGAGACTGTGATACAGCGCATTGCCTACCCAGAGCCAGAATGCTGTCTTCGTAAGAAGACGTTTTTCTGCCCGAGTACATATAATTGTGGGTACCGGTCTAGTATCCGTGCAGATACGAACTGATCGAACACGCCGATGACGAGTGGAGGGAGAACGGTAAATGACGTTTGTAAAATGATATCGTCCATGATTCGTAGGCAATCTGCCCTGAGAAATTATTGAAGAAAGAATACTTAAAGTAATGGTCAGCTAGACATTCATGAGTATGAGTGAGTGGGCGGATGCGTACCCAAAACTGTGTCATGTAAAGCGTAATGTTCTTGTAAAATGAGTCTGTGGTCCTTGGTGATGAGCATGCATCACACAGAGAGAAAACAGATATACATACAAAGGATGAGCTTCGATAGTCTCTGATAACTCCACGCGCCATGAACTAGTAATAGCTTCTTGAGAAATCTGAACTGTGAAATTGCCACATCCGCAGACCGCGCGGCTTGTAGACCCTATACAGATCGCTTGAACACAAACCCAATGTCGCGTGCTGAAGATCACGTACCTCGACTCCAGATATCCCCACGCCCACATGCGCTGCCTGGATCATGCTCACGTCGTTCGCACCGTCACCAATTGCCAAAAGAATGCTCTTCTGGTTCTCTTTACAAGTTTGACGACGAGAGCTTTTTGAAGTGGAGATACTCTGCAACAGATGATGCGCGACACATGAGCGCGAGCTCCAAAAACGACTTAGAGAGCTCTTTCTCGAGTGCGAAACCTAGGCTTTTGCCGTCTGCAAAGGAAGGGCTTAAGAGGGGTCGATTGATTTCGCGCCTGTGCTAACCTATGACCAGAGCGAGGTCTTCGAGCTCTCCCGTACTCCGCTGATTCTTGATTGCTGAAAGTCGCTTCTGGATGAAATCTGCAGTATCACGTGAGTTGTTTTCGTTCACAATGACCTGAAGAAGTAGAGCATCAGTATTGGAATATCTTCACCGTGTTCCCAACTTACCAAGTTCATAGACTCTGAGATCAACCGACAGGACATGCGATATTGATCGCTGTCTCTTGTCTGTCACCTGTAAGCACCCAGATCTACGTACCACATCAATATCATAGACATAGACGCCATGATATGATGGCTATGACAAACATACCTTGATCCCAGCCATTTGTAACGTATGTATCGTATCTGGTACGCCGTCCTGGAGCTTATCCTCGATAGCTGTCGCCCCGAGTAAAACATATCCTTCTCAATCAATTCTGCTGCACTATCGAGGGCATCTGCGCGGCCGTTGATCGTTGCAGCGGCTTGCTCGTATATGGAGGCCCACTGCAGGTATTCAGCCTCTGGAATGTCACGGTATGCAATGCAAAGAGTGCGCAGGCCTTCAGTCGCGTAGTCCTGTGGGTTGATTGTGAGCGCGATGGACGACTGAGTGGTACTGGGAGGGAAAAGGAACGAACCTCGAGATGAATAAGTCTTCTCAGTGTACGGTTGTGCCTTGGCGAGACGCTCGAGGATGACGGTATCTGCACCCTTGCAGAAAAGCTTGATCGAACCGCTTGGCGTGCGCACGATCGTCGACATACGTTTGCGCGTCGAGTTGAACTCGCACACGTTGAGGATCTCGTACTCGGCAGGAGTGTTGTTGATTGAGAGAAAGACAGAACGGGGTTTACGAGTCTGCGTAAGGGTGAGTAAGCGGTGTGATTAAAGGAGGTGGGGGTGTGGGGAAGGGGTTAGGAAGAATTTGTGTAACAGTATTTGACAAGAAATGAGCGACCCACATGGAACTGATATCCCAACATCTCCGCCCCTGCCACTAGCGCCGCCTCATCCGGACTACTGGCCTGATAATGCGTCTTCCCATCTCTCACCTCTGGTATCACCGTATGGCACACCGCCAACAACGCCATAAACTCTCTAGCCATCTCCCGTTCTCTGTCCTCAATCGCTCCCGTACTGATTGGCTTCCCTGCGTCCCCGTACAATAGCCCCCGCAGCTCCTCAAACGTTCTCGTACCCTCTTCCTCACCACCCTCCTCTGCCACGGCCGCATAGGGAATCTGCAACGGAGCACTTCTTAAACTCCATCTCGTTCCTCGTCAGCGTTCCCGTTTTGTCGCTAAACACAAATTCAATCTGTCCGAGCTCCTCGACGAGTGAGCTTGTGCGGCAGAGTGCAGGCGTGTCAGAGGGCGCGTAGTACATGTCCAGATCGGCGTTGATGAGCTGGGCTTGTTGGAATTTGACGACTTCCATGGTGACAATGAGTGAAATGGGAATGAGGTTGTTGTAGAGGATGATAAAGGTGAGAATGTCTGAAGAGTTTGAGTGAGTAAGGGAGAAGTAGAAGAAATAAATATGCCTGACCTTCGATAAATGCTTTTGCTGATCAAACGTGATCAGTCGGCGGTCAGAGTAAGCTTTTCATAAGGAGATACTCACCTTTCCCGGTGAATGTGCTTGGCTCCACTAAATACCATTGTTGGCCGGACAAGAACCACTGTAAAAGTTCTGTCAGCCCTAATCTCTGATGAATTAAGTAGATCAAACACACTGTATTGATGCTGGCGCCGATCGTACTCCCGAGTGAGAGAGCAAGGAGGAAGACGAAGAGGAAGAGGATGTGAACATTTACTTGGCGCTCGACTGCCGTACGTTTGATGGGTGCCGCGCTGTACCCAAGGTTAACATCACAGGGAATTGCAAGGATTCTGCAGACTAAAATGCCTCGAACAAGGTCGAGCTACTCACGTTGCATTTCGCATGAGCTTCGTCTCATGACCCGTGAACACTACGATCCCATATACCCACGGTGTATTCCTCAACTGCGCCCCCTCAACAACATCTGGTCTGGGCCCAACGGTACGGTCTTCGGTACATTCATATCGCTCAACAGTCCCAAGGTTCCCTCATATGTGTACAATGAGTTATTTGGCTGTTCTGAGCGCAACGTACCGTGCAAAGCGCTTGCGAGGGATGGGGAGGGAAGTGAACGAGTAAGTTTGTGGGGAAGCTTGTTTGATTTTGAGGTTGGTCTCGCTGGAGAGTGCCTGTCAGTGAAAGAAGGAAATTCAGGAGGAACGCACCCGTCGAGATTGGAAGTTTCTATGTAACACAATCCCTCGGGCTCACTCGAGGATAAGAGTACCAGGTCGGCCGGTATAAACTCATCTGACTCCACGCGTACGATGTCGCCTACACACAGGTCTTTCCATTTCCGCGCGGCGAAAGTGTTTCCGGAGAGCGCCTTGCCAAGTCGTGCGTTGAGCTCGGAGTCGGATTGGTGTCGTTTCTGAGGTGAGGTAAGAATAGGTCAGTGATCGGAGGAATAACGTACAAGGTCTTCTTGGACTTCTTTGAATGCGGAAGCGAGGAGGACCATGCCCAAGGGTACGATGGTAGTATACTGGTTTGTGGGGGATACACCGGGAATCTGCTGAATGCACGCCGTGAACAAAAAGAATAGATTAGCATATTTCGAGAATTGCTCTACGAGAATGATGCATCAGTTGGTGTTCGTGGTGTACGCGATACCAGATGGGACAGACCGGTAAGAAACTTGGGAAGAAACGAGACCATGTTGTACTTGCTCGTGGACACGAAATTTGAGCAGTAGTCGTCATTCATGAGTGGGTTGTTGAGAGTGATTACACGCTCGCCAGCGAGTTCCTTGTCCCTCTGCCAGGGCCATTTCCACTTTCTGCGTCGTTTGAGCGGGCGCATAGGTGTTGAGGATGGTTCTGCCGGGAAGGAAGGGGCAGTTGAGAATGCGGGCGACATGGAGTCATCGTCAAATGCCCAGCCTTGCGTTTGTCCGTTAGGTGTTGTTGCAAGAGAGGTAGAAGATGCTCCTACGCCAGCTGGGGGTGCAGCTGAACGAGCGAGAGGAAGACCGCTCTCCTGGGACTGCATCGGTCTTTGAGCAGAGTACATAGCAAAATTAGAATGAGAAGCATCGTCGTCGTCGTCGTCAAAGAAGGGATCCATGAGATTTGGTTGTGGAGGATAACCAGACGTAGTAGTAGTATAGTTATTAGTATTATAATCTGAATGGATGTATGGGTTGTTGTTTTCTCGCTGACCGTGTCCGGACGCTGCTGGATTGGTGGCATTGACCAATGCTGCAAACGATTCATCGCTATTCATGATAGAACGGAGCGGGTGAAAGCAGTTGTAACCGCAGCTGCACGCCGACGTGTATTTTGCACAACCCGTCCAAATTAGAACTGAAAAGAATGTATCCCAAGGCGATATAGTGTAGTGGTTATCACTCGGGATTTTGACATCAAATCTTCCCGAAACCCAGGTTCGAACCCTGGTATCGCCTCTCATTTTACTGCTCGCTTTTTTTGTGACTGGCTACAGTTAAGGTAGAAGACATGAAATAAGAGATTTCAATTCCAAAATGTCGTTTTTGCAAGTACACTACTACTACTGCAGACTCCTACCCAGTCGGCGGTGTGTAGAGAGCCTTGATCCTAATTAGCCACACTGTGTAAATACAACCATACATGGTTTTTCCGACATAATTCCGACTTTTTGTTTTGGGCTCTAACACACCTAGCCAACTGGCACAACTTGCTGTGGCGCGAGGTTTGACCGTGTTTGTAGTCTCCCGTTTGTATCAGCTCAACGCACAAAGCGGAAAATAAGATAAAGGCAAGCAGAAGATTCGAATGCGGGGTCATAGGGCAAAAATCTACCTTGACTTACCGCAACACCACAGTTGCTTTCTTTCCTTACATGACAACAAATATATAACCCATTGGTAAGCCTGCTGACGCACACAACTTGGGCTGTGCTGGCTCTTATACATGATAGCCAGATACTACAACCCCAAGGGTCAATTATTCTTATTGCTCACACACCCAGTATACCATATACCATATAGATGTAATTACTGTGCAATGATTGAGTTGAATGTCCGGCTATTGTTAAAGTAGAATCCTGAAAAGTTCTTGTGTGCGTGAGCAGGCTTACCAATGGGTTATATATTTGTTGTCATGTAAGGAAAGAAAGCAACTGTGGTGTTGCGGTAAGTCAAGGTAGATTTTTGCCCTATGACCCCGCATTCGAATCTTCTGCTTGCCTTTATCTTATTTTCCGCTTTGTGCGTTGAGCTGATACAAACGGGAGACTACAAACACGGTCAAACCTCGCGCCACAGCAAGTTGTGCCAGTTGGCTAGGTGTGTTAGAGCCAAAACAAAAAGTCGGAATTATGTCGGAAAAACCATGTATGGTTGTATTTACACAGTGTGGCTAATTAGGATCAAGGCTCTCTACACACCGCCAACTGGGTAGGAGTCTGCTACTACTGGTACCTTGCAGACCTGTGCTAAAACTGTGTCAATTGTTGTTATTATTATGTGTCCTGACACTTGAGCCATTAAGAAGCATGTATAGACATTTAATACAAACCTACAAAGAGATATGTGAAGTGTGTAAAAGCTGGGGATATCTACAACTTTGGTTTTCAAAAAAAACAAAGTCTACCATAGGTCACGCCTTATCTTTATCATTATTGAAATCCTAATGTTTATGTACTACTATTAACAAACTTAGTAGTTGTTTGCATGCCAATCAACACAGTCAATTTAGTCCTCCAATTATGCCATGCCATCGACAGGCTATATTTCATCCATACATCATTCAATCTCCCTAGTGCTGGGCATTTGTATAGTGGTTAGTGCATGTAATTCATAGATTGGTTCAGACAGTGAATCAGGAAAATACCCAATTCACACTATATTCTCTCTCCCTTGTCAATTTGGAGCATACAGCAGAGCCCTCACTTATATTGAGTGGTTGCCATTCAGACCTCCAGAACCCTCCTCTCAAATGTGACAAGTGTCATGTTCAATGCGCCAACTCCACTTTGGTCACCCCATTTCAGGTACCTCTTAGGTTGTATTATACCTATAGAGGTTTTCACCTAGGGGGTACTTTTCAGGTGGTCTGGCCATGTTTGTGTGGTCTTTCCCCAAGTGTATAGGATCCAAAATGAAATGTATTGAGCATGGTCCAGGGGTCAAAATAATTTTTGCATGGGAAAGACCACCAGCCTTTTTTGAAAAACCAACTTTAGACCACACATACATTGGAAATTTCCCATGGTGCAGGGGTGTCAGGGGTCCTATTATGACCCAAAATTTTGGCAAAAAAAATGAAAATTGTGATTTTTTTTAAATAAAGGGTCCTGCAGACCTGGTTTCTATATTATTGTGACAGGACCCAACCTCTCTATGGCCTATTAATATATTTCATCTTTAATGATCCCCAGTGGTGTGAAAAGGAGGATGAGTGTGCAGATTTCTGAGTGGATCTGATAGGCAAATCATCAGCGAAGACTAGGGGCGAGCAAGATAATATGGGATATGAATATGTATCACCAAGTGACTTGTATGAGGCTAGCCTGAGGGTAATCATCACAGAGGGTCTGGTTGCCACCCATAATGGCCTCGTGCTTTATCAATTAGCCTCTAGGTAGCCACACATTCTGCACTGTTGGCTCTGAGGAGCCTCAATCTGCCTATCCTTGAATCTGATTGTAGTATTCTCTCTATATTGTCACATAATAAGCATACTCTAGATATGTTTGTACTACTACTAACAACCATGATGCCTAGCAAGGCGCAACTATCTTGCAAGTCTCAAGTTGTATCTTTTGGCCTTGGCCACCATTTTGTGAGCCCATAAGCCCTATGATAGATGCTACATACTGTATCACACTATATGGTATGTATGTAATCTAACATGTCTGCAGTCATGCTTTTTACAATGGTGTGTGCTTTTGCAGGAACAATAGCACCATCTTAAGGCATTGGCATGACAGTTGAACTTTGAAATGAGACTTATATTTGAGAAGGGAAAGGGGGCAAAAATAATGAGCAGATCTGAGGTAGCAGAAAATAAGCTACTTAAGTGTCTTCCATACCTCATATCCAACTCTGAGAAAGAAAGTTGTAAAGCTGTGAGGGTGAGATAGTGAGATCAAGCCAATTGCCACTTGTGAGGTATTCAAACACAAAGACATAGAATATACATCTAAAACCATTGAGCGAGTCACTGGGAGGAAAAGCCAACATGCCTGGTGAGGTATCGAGCGTCAAACACAAGGACATAGAATATACATTGAAAACCATTAAGAGAGTCACTGGGGGAAAGCCAACATGTTTGTGAGGTATCGAGCATCAAACACAGGGACATAGTCCCCGTTTCCTGTTTCACATCCTGAATCACACAGAATGGAACATGATGAATAGCACTGGTCCCTGGATTCCCCTGACCGGGAGGGCTTGGTGGGCCGAGCCTCTTTTGTGTCTGATACATTAGTAAGTAACACAAAGCAATTAGTAAGGGTTCACTTACAAGGTTGTTGCCTATGCTTTTTGAGACTATGTTGAGGTGCTTCTTCCCGCAGCGGATGGTTTGAGAGGATGGCACAAGAGCAGAAGAACTGGGAGTAGAGAAACTGCTGGATGAAGCGGACGGGGGAACCACGACGTCAGGATTTCTGAAAGTTGTGCTGCTGTACAGGTGATGAACGTGAAGTTGGTGCTGGTGGCCACCTTGGCCATGATAAATGATGTTGTAAGGGTGGATTCTGTTGCCCTCCACATACATCGAGATGACAATGTCATCTGGATGTGTAATTAATGTGGGTTTGTGGGCCTTCATATTGGCAGGTATATATGCCATCATGCAGACATACCAGACAGGCACACCAGCCATGTGGAGCTTGTTCACATGTCACTTTCATGCGTGAAAGTGCCCATCCACTCTGAATTGATGGTGACAGTCCCAACGCCAGAGGAGATGTGAGGTTGGGCAATGAGAACCCAATCCATACAGGAGTGAATTTTGAGGAAGAGGCATTGGGCATCCGTGACGAAGATGAGGAGATCACAAAAGGTCCGGGGATGTTTTTTGAGCCGCGAGATACCATGTCGAAGAGAGATGACACGATTGATGATGACATCCTTTTTGCCTTGTCAATTGACCCTCCAGTCCTGTACATGTTTGTCTACTAATTTGAGGAGTGACTCCAGTCCTTCAACCTTGTCAGAGGCAAGTGTGCCTACAGGAAACAAATTGCCTGGGATGGTCTTGAAGTCCTTTTTCTTGGGAGTGTACCACGCCCAGTGAAGCGGGTGTGGGAATGGGTAAGCTTCCTTACAAGGAATGCAGACAGAATTGCAAAAGATGTTGTCATAGGCTTGAGGCCATTGAAAGCAGTTGACAACACTGAAAAGACCATTGGCACAGGCTTGTATGTTTCTTCTTCTTCGAAATGGTGGAACTTGGGAATGAATTGCATGTTGGGCATAGTGATGACTAGATTGTCCTGGACGGCAATGGTGAGGGCATCATAAGATTGTAACCAAGCTGTGGGACACATGCACATAAGGAAGTCAGAATGCTAAAAGACAAATATCACATACATGCACGAAGTGTTGGGTCACCCTTGAAACATCGTCAGAGCATTGGGCATGATGGAAAACTGTGAAGGTTAGAAGATGTGCTGACAGGTATAAGGCAAACATAACTCAGAGTTGGTATGGTATGGTGAGAGTCTAAGCGCTGGTCAGTATACAATTAGTGAGATAATCAAAAGGACACTTACCAAAAAGGAAGACATAGCTAAAGTGACAAGCACTATAATGTAAGATATGCATCAGGAGACATTGTAGATCAAAGATATCAAAAACTCACTGATGAGACCAACAAGTGAAATGTGAATCAATTGGCACACCTGCAAAAATAAAGTCTGCAGGAATGTGTGACGCACCAGGAAAGTCAAGGGCAAAGGCGAAACATGCCCAAGAGGGTCTTCAACCCCACTGGCGCAGCAAAGTATGAGCGACTGGGGCGACCCTCCAGACGCGAAGTCTAGGAGTGGGAGATCAGTAATGCGAAGTCAACTGATCAAATGAGTGAACAGCATGAAGCCAATTCAAAGCACCAGGAATCATTGTTGTTGGATCAATCACGGTGATGAGCTTGATGGGCTTGACATGTGATGAGCTGAGCGATGTGAGTGATGAAGGACATGTGAATGTTGTGGTCTGAGGGCAAAGAAGGAACTTGGAACTGGGGGAAAGGGAATGCAGAGAAGGAAATGAGAAACAAGGTGGGAACTTGGTGGGAACTTCTCAATTGAGTCAAAAGTCAAAGTTTGCAGATGTTTGTGGACTTGTGGGAAAGTCCCACAATTCACAAGTTTCACTCTTTCATCCACATTGACAATACTCTGTCCTTTATACTATCCTTGCTGCCCTCGATCCCGCCTTCCCTGCCCTCAATCTGATCATCCTGCCTTCCCCACCCTCCATAGGTCTAACAACAATGGTTCCTGGCACTTTGAATTGGCTTTGTGCCGTTCACTCATTTGATCAGTTGACTTCGCGTCACTGATCTCCCACTCCTGGACTTCGCGTCTGGAGGGTCGCCCCGGTCGCTCATACTTTGCTGCGTCAGTGGGGTTGAAGACCCTCTTGGGTGTGCTTCGCCTTTGCCCTTGACTTTCCTGGTACGTCACACATTCCTGCAGACTTTATCTCATTTTGCAGGTGTGCCAATTGATTCACATTTCACTCGTCAATCTAATCGGTGAGTTTTCAATATCTTGCATGTATAATAATGTCTCCTGATGCACATCACACTTTACACCACTTTCAGATCTCATCACACACATTTATCTATGCCATCGGTGAGTCACATCTACACTTCATTCATATAGCGACATTCCATTCATACGTCAACAGAGGATATTGTTTCCTTTCAAACCACCCAACTACTCAACAATCTGTTAAGACTTCGCTAATTGGTGAGTGTATTTACTTTATTCATTTGTGACAAGCGCATAGACGTGACCATTTAGGATACCACTATCATCCAACTGATGTGATCAATGTCACAAGTACCTGCACATCAACAGCCACCTCACACTTACTTGCCCATCTGTTGGCCAAACTGTACGTATAACTTATGTTCTTGATACCATATTGTAAAATCCTGATTTATTCTTAGGAAACAAGCACCCTTCATATTTCTCAACGTTCATCCGCTAGTGGCTGGTGCTCAACAAGGTATATCTTACATGTTCTGCTGTACATTTAGCATCTGACTTATTCTTAAGCAACTGGCAGGCTTGGGTGTGCCTCTGACCGCTGACCAACCAGCAATTTGTCTTCTCAAAACATAAGTTCTCAAAACAGTTAGATTTAGCCAATCAGTCAGATCCATCCCGCTCATTTTTGTATTAGTCAGGGTCAGCTGCATCTTTCATTGGCCAATCTCGCCGTCAGGGTTGTATATCAGTGGGCCTCAACCTCTCCTGTCTTGGATCTCATTCCAGATTTGCATCAATGTATTAGGAGTGTTGCTTTGTAGGTGCTCACTACCACTGATTTGTCCGCTAACTTTCCTTGGCTGCCAGACATGGTTTTCATTGGCTTATCTCCCAGCCAGCGATGCACTTGTTTCATTTTAGTCAGTCTCAGACTTGACCAATCTAAAGGATCCAGGCACTGTACGTAGCCACCACCTTTGATCCATCATTGAATTCCAGTAAGGCCAAGGTCAATATATTTTTTTCCATTATTTAGCACTAACCAGGTTTAGCTTCAGTGCTATACCCTAGCGTTTATGGCAACAATGTCCGCAGTTCAAACTATAAAGGTAATGAGTCTCTCAAGTCTGAGTGCGTCAAATTCCACTTTCTCAATCCAATACTGTTTGCAGTTCACCATCTTCTACTATCCATACATTGTCTGACTTCGTGTCGACCAAATATTGTTGAGCAAACTTTGAGTTCTCAACTTGTATTCCACGTATCTCCATGATCATAGAAATACTATCATTTCTTTTGAAAATGCCCGCTGTTACTACCTGCTCAGGTCGTCATGTCAGGTGTCACCCTCTGCCTGATAAACCCAAGGTATTCTTTTTATTTCCTTGATGTCTGTAGTAGCTGACTCCTGTCATGTCAAGACTCACAGCAAGGGAGCGGACATTCATACTGAGTCTGGTGCAGACAACATCCAGGCAAGTATTTTTTTTTCAAAGTTTGTCAATCATGATTGATTTTCCATTACTTAGTCCCCCCAGCCTTAAAAATGCCCCTGCCCTCATCGTCGCGCTGGGCCTAAGAGTGTTATGGTCGACAACAATGATGATCCACAAGAAGTAAGCTATGTCTGCAAATATGTCAGTGTCCCCACTAACTTCTTAGTCATCTACAACTCGTTGTCATCCTCCACCCAAGCCTCATCCACTTGCACGGTGTCATGCATGGTATGGAGTTCATACCATGACATATATGAATAGCAGTATAAAAGGAGATGAGTAGAGGAGTGTACAAAGGATATACTTCTCACTTATGTAAGCTTTGTTTCTATTTATTTAGTTGTATTTGTAGTTTCTGTCTCTTTCCATTATTTGTTTATGTTTATTCAGCCACTTGATTACATCAGTGAGCCACTCAGATGTGTTTGTAAGCATGTCATGTGACTGGTAATATTCTGATTTGTAAGGACTTTCCATGACTCATCATGTTTTGTCATGATTCGTCATACTTTATAATATTTACAGTGCTTTGTAATATTTCACTCTTGTACTTTAGTAAGCAGCTGATTCAGCACACCAAAAGGCTTGGTTTGTAAGCATAATCTTACCAATCCAGTGATGACTCATTGCTTAGTAAGGATGATTTCTAAAATGTATATAAGGACTTCCATTCTCACATAATATATTAAGTTTTTCCCCTTCCATTCTTTTCCCAAACCGTGTGGGAACGTAGGAATTTGAAGTCAGAAGTTTTCCCACTTTCTGTCTCAACACTGTGAGATCACGAAGAAAGTGAAGGCCTACAAGTTGCCTTTGAAAACAATCGTATTCTTTAGTCTAGATTGATTGTATACTATCTTACAGGGATTGCCTATACAATAATCTATCGTTTTATCCATCGTTTACGTATTCGTGCCACATTCAGTTCAGAGGTTCATATTACCTACTAGGTTTAAGTTAACCTGACAAAATATATACTACTCCTTTACTATCAAGAAGTGATCTAGCAAAGAAGTAATTTATTACCCTTTGGCCACCCACGAACACCACGTTATCAACCGAGAAGTAGAAAATCCATTGACCGTGAACTTGAGGAGCTGGCACCTTAGTCTTAAAGAATACAATTGTGATAGTCATTGTATTCTGATCAACATATAAGACCCTCAAGTAAGAAGACAATGGTCCAAACATTCTGGCCCCATGACCTCATCTGCTGAGGAGGAGATTTTTGAGGCCAGTTTCTCAAGGCACTCATCAATGATTCAAAAGACCCCTGATGTCGCTACAGATCAACAATCCCGCATGTCTCATGTTCAACTTGCTGATGGCACTTAATTGACATGTGCTGAATTCTACTCCCTTGCAGATGAAGAAATATCCGCTGATGCCCAAGATGGTGATGTAGAAACAAGTACAGTTTTTATTGTAGTGTGAATGTCCTGTATTGACTTGTTGCCTACCAGCTCCTGCATTAATTACTGAAGCACACAGCACTACTGCGAGCAAGGATCCAAATCCTGCCTCTGAAATTCAATCAAACGACCCCAATGGTGGGACTTCAGGTGAGATAGTCATTCTTTGATATTTCATAGCTTCACTAATTGTGAATATAGCTACTCCTACTGAGTTGCACAACACAGGGCATGGCAGCAAGGATCATGGCAAGGATACTTCAGGTGAGCCATAGTCATTCATCTATATCTAATACCTCAACTAATTGTGCATACAGCTGCCCGTGCTGAGACACAGCACAGAGGATGGTGGAAATAATTCAGCTACTCCTGCTATTGGCCGCCCGCATAGGTCATGCGGCATCAAGTCATATGCACCTGATCGCAATGACAGTGAAGAGAGCTCTCCATCTGACAGTGACTGGGTTGCTGACCAAGAGCAGCACAAGAAAGCACAACGAGCCGCTGTTTATGCTGCTGCGAATGATGGTGACGACGACAAGGGTTCCCCTGCAAGCAACCCATCATCTCCATCTCGGTTGATGGCCACACAAAAGCAAAAGTTCAAGGTAATGGCGGATGTCAATGAAAATAATGACAGCGAAGACGAGGACGACAAAGAAGACTTTGTGAAGACCAAAGGGAGAATTCCTCAAGCAGGTATCTCGAAGGTGCAGAAGCTTAGGAAGAATACATTGGAAGCTGCCAGAGCACTCAGAAAAGAATATGGGAAGAGTGCGAGGACGATCCTCATCGAAGCTGGGTTGACGATGAAGGCCACCCGGAAGGAGTCTCCATGGAACCAACATCAGACGTGGTTCACAGCTACCTGCCCCCCATCTGAAGGAGGATCAGGAGCTGTGTCACCAGGTGTGTTGCGGTCTTCGTTATTGATTTCTTAATGCTAACAACTTTTGCAGCAGATTTAAAGGCTTGGAAGGTGAAGCAATGAGCTCATTACAAGGCCCACCCACACAGTGACCCTCAGCACGCATCAGTGTAGAAGAAGATCCTGGAGAACTGGGATCATGCTGTCGCAGGTTCAACCAAGGACCTTACATCACGATCTGCTGCAGGTCTGATGATGGCTGTTCGTGATGCTTTCACAAAAACGGTAAGTGTTGTATTCATGCGACCTTGATCCAGAGACTAACTACAATCAAGGCTGCATACTGGCATCGCACCCATGGCATTCACATTGCTGGTGTTGCAATATTCCCTGGTGACAAAGAGGCAGGCTGCCAAGCATCAGGACTGTTCGCTGGCTCCGACATGGTCAAGGCCCTCATCAACTCACACCAACTGGATATCAAGTGTTAGCTAGATGAGCTCACCACAATCCTTAAGTGTGTCTTGTATTAATTATAGGTGTCAGTGCTAAATTACTTCCAGGTACAAAGACTTGGAGGCCGCACATGCCAATGGGAAGACTTTCAGTTTGCTCCCCCCTTCTTCCACCACTTCAAATGGTACCCTCTTGTACAACGGCAAGCCAGCCAGGGATAGGAACAGAAAGGTGGCGCCCATGATGATCAGTGAGAAATTTGTACATTTTTTTAATTGCAGTGTATTTCTACTGTACTAACTATATATTGTGTAGCTGAGGCCAGCCACCCGCTGTCATGCATGGTATGTGACTCATACTATGACATATACATAGCAGGAGTAATAAGGAAGGTATAATACACCAGATTGTATCCTATCACCAAGTTACCCCATCATTTTTCCCTTAGTTATTAGCTAGTATTTTCACTTTCAAAACTTCACTTCCATTTTCCATGTATTTCTATTTTGTTCCATGGGATTCTATCTCTTTTCATTTTTCTAGGCATATTTAACCATCAGACTTCCTCTCCAGTCACAAAGCATGTTTGTAAGCTTGTCATGTGACTGGTTAATAATCTGATTTGTAAGGATTCAACTTGACTCATCATGTTTGTGTCATGATTTGTCATGCTTTGTAAGACTTGCAAGTGTATTTATAACCTACTTAGTAAGAAGGCTGATTCAGCTCACTCAAAAGATTGGTTTGTAAGCATGTTCTTACCAATCCTTGGGATGACTCATGTCTTTTATTCATCTTTCTTTGTAATATTACATTGTATTAATAAGCTAGTTAGTAAACAAGCTGACTCAACACACCAAAAGGATTGATTTGTAAGAATGTTCTTACCAATCCATGTGCTGAATCATGCTTAGTAAGATGGCCTCCAAAAAGGTATAAAAGGAGCCCATTTTGCCACTGTCAATCCAAGCTTCCCACTTTAAACCCTGTTCTCAAATCAAGTGAGATTACCTAAGAAATAAAGTGCAGGCAAAACTGGTGCCTTGAAGAAAGACTAAGAAATATCTATCTGAGTTATATACTACCTTACAGGGGCTGACTATATAATAAACTAACCTTCTAAACTTAAAACTAAACTTCACTCATACAAATAACCTCTCTCTTTTACAGGAAGGGAGACACAAGCTAAGAGAACTACTTCACACTGAGGCAAATTTTCATAGGGTGAAATAAACCTTTTCAATTGAGAAAGGCCTCAAAGCAAACCCACAGAGAGAAAGCAAGAAGGGGACATTTTTAAGTAAACCCTCCCAAGAACTCACACATTATCTACCACAAAAACTAGAAAAGTTGTAGACTGTGTACTTAAGGACTGGCAAGAAGTCTTATCCTATATAGTTGTGCTGTTACTATATACGTGTTGTATATAAGACCCTTAAGTAAGAGGACACCGCTCAAAACCTCAAACAGTAGGTGGTTGACCATGTTGGACATCCTGTATGCTGAGAAGCTTTGCATACATGACTGGCCCACTGGTGTTCCCCCGCCTGGCCCCAATTTTAACCTCAAGGCTCTATCTGCAAGTCAACTACATGCGTTGGTTGCTCCATATCTCAGGATTCATCTCGGAGCCATGTACGAGGCCAAGTTAAACCTTGATGACGACGACAGCGAGGCAGAGGCAGTGAAGGCAAAGAAGTACAAAGGCAATCCAAGAAGTCAGGTGACAAGGGAAGGAAGAAGGGGCCGATTACAGAGGAGCCAAGGGTAACATTGCATATCAGCAGATGGCCTGAAAGTACATATTGGATACTGCAAATCATACATGAGCTGATATCACAACCACAGGTGATATTCTTGCTCTTGAGACACAGGCCACAAACGTGTGTCTCATCCCACTCGTCATCGACACTGATGGCAGGGTCATTCACTCCCTCCAAGACTCAGAGAAGTTCATCAAGGACCTTCCACAAGACGACACTCCTGGATGCCGCACCAATGAGGTAATCAAAAAACCTGCAATCTCTAATCCAGCAGCTTCACGCTCAACTATGGGAGCTTTGTGCCCCAACCAGACAGCTTCACGCTTCAACAATGCAGCTCTGAGCTCCAACCGTGAAGCTTCGTGCTCTCATCAATATACTAACTGAGCTATCTATGAGGATCTCCCACCTTCATCGCCACCCCAGGAAGCCCCACGCTCACGTCACCCTACTAACTGAGTCTTTGATGACCTCCTGCCTTTGTCACCATCAACACTATCTTCGCAATTCTCGTTTCCCCCTCCTATTTCATGCTCGTCAACTCCTGTGCCAACCTCAGGTTATTCGCATGTCCAGTCCTGCTGTGGTGAACAAGTTTTGGCTGGGCTGTAGGTAAAAGCACCTAACCAAAATATATGAGTCTCCTGCTCTGCCTAGCTGCTACTCCTGCTAGCAAGAACATTTGACCCTAAAGGATCTCTGACTAGGCTCAGGCTCAAGGAAAGAGAGTGAGGAAGGTACCCCAAGTCAAGGTGAGAAAGCCATGTTCCAGGAGCTATCTGGCGAGCTGAGAAGCTACAACTAGGAAAGCTACAACTAGGGGATGCTACTGAATAACCCAAGTGAATGGGGAGCAACCAAAGAACTGGAAACAAGGGAAACTAGGTAATGACTGTAGAGTCCTAGGTAAAGAGTGAATCGATTATGTAAGCAGCAAAAGTGCGAACCTAATCTAAGGAAAGTGTCAATAAGACCTGCATAGTGAAAACTGCCTTTGCAAGGCTACAGAAAGTTTGAACACCACACCACCCTTGATATGAGCTGTCCCACAATGGAGCACTTCGATATCAACATGCATATAACGATGTTATGCCAACATACAATCCAGATATTTGCAAATGGACTCGGCCACTAATTGTGCTTATTCCTTTCATATGTTTTTTGTATGTTTTTCTTATGCATTCACATGTTTGTCTCATCACATATGCTTCAAGTTACTTATGGTACATGTAGGCCTCGTCTTATGTTCAAAATGTGTGTTTGTTAACCATTGATGTTGGGTGAGAACCCAATAATTTTGATAAATGTTCAAAATTACTGAGTCCTTGCACAATCTTATTACGATCTAAATCTAACATTTATTTTTGCTTGCTGACTTATGCTTTAGACTTCGATATCAACTTCCAGAATACATCTGATTGCAAATACATCTGATTTTGCTACCTCAACTTCATCTCCCGTCTAATCCAACTATATGAAATGATTCAAGGCACAACATATGTGGTTGGAGACGTCATAATGGTATGTCCCACCTTTACTCTTGTAATCTCATTTAATATTGCTACAGGAAATCCATCAGCCGGATGACGAATTGGAGTTGCATATGGACTTTGATGCGGACTTTGTCCTGGTGAGCACGGCTTACTATATTCCACTTCTTTTGATTGACCAATATTTCAATTTTTAGCAAGAAAGCATGGTTATCACGCACGCGGCTGATGAATTGGAGTCACATATGGACATTGATGCAGACATTGTCGCAGTGAGCATGTCATACTATATTTCACTTCCTTTGATTGACCAATATTTCAATTTTTAGCAAGAAAGCACGGTTATCGCACAGGTGGCTGATGAATTGGAGTTGCATATGGACTTTGATGCAGACATTGTCGTGGTGAGCATGTCTTACTATATTCCACTTCCTTTGATTGACCAATATTTTAATTGTTAGCATGAAAGCATGGTTATTGCCAAGGTGGCTGATGAATTGGAGTGATGTATGGACATTGATGCGGACATTATCATGGTGGGCACGTCATACTATATTTCACTTCCTTTGATTGACCAATATTTCAATTTTTAGCACAAAAGCATGGTTATTGCACAGGTGGCAGATCTATATACTTCTCCTGACGTCTAAGTGAATATCACACACCCCACTCTTGTAATGGCCCAGTAAGTTTCTGCTATGGAAATTTCACCCCCCCCTTCCCCCCATCACTATACCTTTTATATCAACATTTCATTGAGTCATGCTAATCAACACTTGTGTACACCATATTCTACTCCATACCATTGTGTGATTGTATTACGACAATGTTACTGTAATTACATGCTGAATCAGACGAGTTCTCCACAATTACACCATGTAATACAATTAAAATCACGCTGCATATAACATCCTACCTTACACTCCAATCAGCACACCACAGAAGTTGGCAGTGACACATATATCATCATGAGTCACAACATGTCACATGGGCTGATTTCACACTCAATTCAGCAAGCAAGAAAATTGGTGTTAAGCATGAATATTGGAACAAGCAAGCATAGTATTGACTGGTAGATATACCTAAGGACAAGGGTGACCATGATTAGTGCCATGGTTGTATACAGAGATTATGTGTAGACTAGCCCTATCTCCTGTCTCCTGTCCTTCCCATAATTGATTGTGGGCCTATCCCATCCACTGTGGTCCTTCCCATAATTGATTACGGGGCTATCCCATCCTCCGTAGTCCTTCCCATAATTGATTCCGGGGCTATCCCATCCTCCGTGGTCCTTCCCATAATTGATTCCGGGGCTATCCCATCCTCCGTGGTCCTTCCAATAATTGAGTATGGGCCTATCCCATCCACTGTAGTCCTTCTCATAATTGATTATGGGGATATCCCATCCACTGTGGTCCTTCCCTTGATTGATTACGGGCCTTTCTCATCCACCGTGGTCCTTCCCATAATTGATTACTGACCTTTCCCATCCACTGTGGTCCTTCCCTCCATATCAACCCTAAGCTTTCCATTGCCATTATCCTTCCAAGATTCTCATATATATCAACCATGCCTTTCTACCACCATGCTTCTTCCAAACCCTTTGTCTATGTCAATCCCAACCTGAAATCTGGATCTATTCATCATGTTCTATTCTGTGTGATTCAGGATGTGAAACAGGAGACGGGGACTATGTCCCTGTGTTTGACGCTCGATACCTCACAGGCATGTTGGCTTTCTCCCAGTGACTCTCTCAATGGTTTTAATGTATATTCTATGTCTTTGTGTTTGATACCTCACAAGTGGCAATTGGCTTGATCTCACTATCTCACCCTCACAGCTTTACAACTTTCTTTCTCAGAGTTGGATATGAGGTATGGAAGACACTTTATGTAGCTTATTTTCTGCTACCTCAGATCTGCTCATTATTTTGCCCCTTTCCCTTCTCAAAATATAAGTCTCATTTCAAAGTTCAACTGTCATGCCAGATGCCTTAAGATGGTGCTATTGTTCCTGCAAAAGCACACACCATTGTAAAAAGCATGACTGCAGACATGTTAGATTACATACATACCATATAGTGTGATACAGTATGTAGCATCTATCATAGGGCTTATGGGCTCACAAAATGGTGGCCAAGGCCAAAAGATACAACTTGAGACTTGCAAGATAGTTGCGCCTTGCTAGGCATCATGGTTGTTAGTAGTAGTACAAACATATCTAGAGTATGCTTATTATGTGACAATATAGAGAGAATACTACAATCAGATTCAAGGATAGGCAGATTGAGGCTCCTCAGAGCCAACAGTGCAGAATGTGTGGCTACCTAGAGGCTAATTGATAAAGCACGAGGCCATTATGGGTGGCACCAGACCCTCTGTGATGATTACCCTCAGGCTAGCCTCATACAAGTCACTTGGTGATACATATTCATATCCCATATTATCTTGCTCGCCCCTAGTCTTCGCTGATGATTTGCCTATCAGATCCACTCAGAAATCTGCACACTCATCCTCCTTTTCACACCACTGGGGATCATTAAAGATGAAATATATTAATAGGCCATAGAGAGGTTGGGTCCTGTCACAATAATATAGAAACCAGGTCTGCAGGACCCTTTATTTAAAAAAAATCACAATTTTCATTTTTTTTTGCCCAAAATTTTGGGTCATAATAGGACCCCTGACACCCCTGCACCATGGGAAATTTCCAATGTATGTGTGGTCTAAAGTTGGTTTTTTCAAAAAAGGCTGGTGGTCTTTCCCATGCAAAAATTATTTTGACCCCTGGACCATGCTCAATACATTTCATTTTGGATCCTATACACTTGGGGAAAGACCACACAAACATGGCCAGACCACCTGAAAAGTACCCCCTAGGTGAAAACCTCTATAGGTATAATACAACCTAAGAGGTACCTGAAATGGGGGTGACCAAAGTGGAGTTGGCGCATTGAACATGACACTTGTCACATTTGAGAGGAGGGTTCTGGAGGTCTGAATGGCAACCACTCAATATAAGTGAGGGCTCTGCTGTATGCTCCAAATTGACAAGGGAGAGATAATATAGTGTGAACCTGAGCCATTCACACCTGCATGAGATCACTGTCAGATATGATCCTTGAGTGACCAAAAAAAACTTACCATCAAGAGTCCGCAAGTGTGATGACTGAGGCCTGTCTGATATCAGCACCATGTCAAACCAGGCTGGGCAACTAGGCTTCTGACCTGACACAACTACTTCTGGCATGGCTCTAATGTGCCACCACTTTGGTACATCACTGACTTGTTGATCAGGTGGCGCTATGATGACCACTTGACGATAAACATCAAAATGGTTGTGAAGGCAAGGTACAATGGTGGTGTGTGGGAGGTTCTTGCGAAGGAAAGTTTGGAGAGCGGTGAGAAAATCAATAGCACCATGCACTGTCACAATTTTTGCAACTGTTTGGTGAGGATGTGCCAGCACCTTTGCAAGGATGTGGGTTATTTGAACTTGTTCGGCAGTAGTAAATTGTGAGCTCAGTGCAGTGATGGGAGAGTCTGAGTCTGAGTCAGGACCAAAGGAATGATGCTCTAAAGAGAGGTTGTTGTGACACCCAATGCAGGTATGCACCATGCAAAAACACTGCTTCCTGCCACAAAGCCACAAAGCCATTTGCTCTTCATAGTCCCATTTTTTGCTTGCATGGTAAGCATCCTTTGCGAAGTCAATGTGCAAGTGTTTGGGAAGCTCAGTATTGAAGCCATCAGCTACACCTAACAAGGTGATTGAATCAACATAGTGAGTCAGTTGGTGTAACTTACGTATATTGAAGTGTTCTTGAACAGTGAGTTATTTCAGGACATCTTTATTGGCATGAAACATGGCCAGCGCAGTCTGTAGGGCTTCAAGCATGTCCATTGTGTGAATTCACAGCTGTGCAAAATAGAAAAAGTCAAGAATCGGTCGTGCAACTACCAAGACACGGCTGGCACCTCACAACATCAACAAACATGACCTTCAAGACTCGTCAAACACGCACCTAGGCACTGCACCTGTGAGTAAGCCAATAAATACTCATTGCATCTCTTTGTGTTCACTTCTGGTGTCCTCTTACTTAAGGGTCTTATGTATGCTGCTTATATAGTGACAACACAACTATACAGGATAAGACTTATTGCCAGTCCTTAAGTACATGGTCTACAACTTTTCTAGTTTTCGTGGTAGATAATGTGTGAGTTCTTGGGAGGATTTATTTTAATATACCTTCTTTCCTTGTTCCTTGGTTAGTTTAAAACAATTGAATTCTGTATACTGAGTCTACGGTATGAAATCTGTCTGAGTGTTAGCATGCTCGTGAATCGTGTAGCATGAAATGTGTAGCATAAATCATGTCTCCCTTCCTGTAAAAGAGAGAGGAAAATAGTATGGGTTAACCTAGTTAGATTAGCTGATAGATTATATAATCAACCCCTGTAAGGTAGTATATAATTGAATAAATGTTTCTTAGTCTTACTGTGAGGCTAATGATTTGCCTGTACTTAGGTTCTTACTTAATCTCACACTGTTTAAGATGAGTGAAGGTGGGAAGTGCTCCATTTATTACATGGCAAAATTGGGCTCCTTATATACCTTTTGGAGGCCCTGATTACAAAGCATGAATCATCATATGGATTGGTAAGAATGTGCTTACAAACAATGCTATTTGGTGTGGTGAGTCAGCCTGTTTACTAATTTACATTATAACTACAGTGTAGTTTACAAAGCATGATGAATCATAGCATGAGTCATCACATGGATTGGTAAGGATGTGCTTACAAACAATGCCATTTGGTGTGCTGAATCAGCCTTCTTACTAAGTAGCTTATAAATACAGTTAGAAATCTTACAAAGCATGACAAATCATGATATTTACCAGTCACATGACATGCTTACAAACATGTTTGGTGGCTGAAAGAAAAGTCTGTTGGCTGAATGTACCTAGGAAAAATAGAAAGAGATGGAATGTCATAGAACAAAATAGAAATACATGGAAAAATGGAAGTGAAGTTTGAAAGTGAAAATACTAGCTAATAACTAGGGGAAAATGATGGGGTAACTTGGTGATAGGATACAGTAGGGTCTATTATACCTTCCTTATCACACCTCTTGTGTATCTGTCATGGTATGAGTTGCATACCATGCATGACACTGGTCCATTGTTTAACAGCCAATATACCTTTCTTGAAGTGACAGAGCCCTGGATAGTCAGGCATCGCCTTGAAATGCACGTCCATTTCTTCCTCGCCAACAATATCAACACACCACTTCACAAGATGGTCCTTAAAACACTCCTTTATGGAGTTTGTGCAAAAGGTCAAGAGTGAATGCAAGGAAGATACTGCAATGAGGCATATCTGCCAGAATGGTTTATGAACAGCGTGTAGACTGTTTTCCTCAAATTCCAGAGGATGCTGACTGTTCTTGCACCTTTCCAGAATCTCTTTCATCGACTCTGGATCACATATCACCGAGTTGAGTCTGTTACCTCACTCATTCCCTGCCACCAGACACTTTGAACAATGATTTTCCTTGAAACAGGAACCAGGCACTGCTCAGAAAGTCAGCAACATATGCTGCCAGTATCAGGTGGACACAATGAATTTGTGAGGTCTGCACACACCCATTTCAATGCCATCTTGTCCAGTAGCTATGAGAGAATGGAAGTAGTAGAGCCATGCAGTGATAAAAAAGTCTGTATTCTGGCCAGTAAGTGTGCATTGGGAGTAAAGCAAGTCGAATTTTGCCTGCAGGTAAGTACCAATAAGAATCATTGCTTGTGCTGATGGTCTGATGCCTTTTGCTTTGGTGATGTTGCCAATAGACCATGTACACTGGGCAATGCTGACTTGTCCCTTAAAACTGCAATAAGCAGGTTTTGTCTGATGATAGAAATAATTGGCGCCATCATGGCTCCTTTGGGCAAGGCTTTCTTCTTACAAGGTCAGTCTGTTTCTTCATTGCTCCCTCTTGAATAGTCTTACTTGTGTCTCGCTCCACCATTGTCTGGGCCGTCCACATCTCGTCAATCACTCTATGTTGGCCTACACAGGCCCACATACGCTCTGGCAGGTGAGTACACCATATCCACCTTAAACAAAGGGATGTTAATTAACTCCTTGACACACTCTACCAGATCCCAACTCCAAAGCTCAACATTTTCTTGCAATGGTACTCCATTATCATCCTCAAGGTTTCCCCACACAGTAACCTTCCTGCAACTCCAACCTGGTCCATGTGGAAGATTGTCGACCAAGAAAGAGTGGTTGTTTTGGGAACAAGACTTTTCATGTGGTTTTGTGTCTGTTCATGGTATCAATATCGTGAGTTCAGTCAACACTTTTAATATACTATTGGTAAATTCAAATATTTGTCAGTCTGTGTCTGTCAGAGACTTTTGATGAGCCACTGAGCCAATTCTCACTCTTCCCTGGTGAGTTTAGTTTCCCTTCTCACCAATGCCATGTTCAAGCACTTACAACATCTTTGAAGGGCACCCATGCATGCTCACCCTCTTCCTTCTGATATCTTCTATGCCTTTCAAAAGTTTTTTGCCCAGCCAGCATCTCCACGAGGTTCAAAATAACGCCAGAGTGGAAGATGTCTTGTCCTTGTCCTCAACTTCCTCAATAGCAACACAACGACTTTGCTGGGAGTGGGGTTGTTGTCAATATCAGCAGATGGGTGGGAGTATATACAGCCTGGACATGGAGCAGCATTATCATGGGAGAAGTCAACAGGTGGTGCATCCCAATCCTCTGACTCAACATCTTCAATCATTGATGCCCACTGCTTTTAACATTCAGGACATCCTGCAATGTGTCTGTTGAGATCTTCGTGCGTGGTTGATACCTTGCCGCAGAACATACAAGAAGGCATGGTTTGACTGCTGTTACCACCACAACCCACCCATGCACTTACTAGCACCCTTCAAGTTTTTTCCAGGAACATTTAATTTTGACACCACAACCATAAACCCTTCGATATCTCCCTTCACAAACCCTTAACCATGCAACCCTTCTACTTCTGCCTTTGCAAATGTAGAGTTCACATATCACCCTCGCAAACATAGAGTTCACATATCATATGGCCTTTCTTTTGCCCATTTTCTCATTTGGCCTTGGTTACTACCACTTCATCTCTCTCATATTTTCCATTTCTTCCCTCCACAAATGTGGAGTTCATAAATTGCATGCCCTTTCTTTTACCCATTTTCTCATTGGCATTGTCTCTCATCTTTTCTATTTTCCTTCCCTCCACCCAATGTTTAGTTCATGCTCATTGGCCTTAGTTACTATCATCATCTCTCTTGTCTTTTCTATTACTAACATCATCTTGTGCCACCTTTTCATGCCTAACTGACAACTGACTAAACTAGGCTAGTGATATCATGAGCTGCAAGTAGGAGTTCTAATATTTGAACCTTGCATGCCTCTTCACACTGCTTCTTCTCTGCATCCCAATGCTGTGCTATCATCTCCTACACAAACAGTTGGTGAGTCACAGGGCCCTGGAAGTGTTCCAATAATTGAGCTTTGCATGCTTCATCTTAGCGCCTTATCTCTGCATCCCAACGTTCCAAAACCAGAGTTTGAAGGTAAATTTGTGATGCTTGAATGGGTCCTGGTGTTTGATGAAATGGTTGCAATAGAAACAGAACCTCAAGAGTGGAGGCTGGACCCTGTTTAGCCTTAACCTGTCCTGGAGCATGAACTACATGAAACAGTCAACTCGGAGGTGGTACAGGCCTGCTGGTGTGTCAGTATTTGTCATGGTAGAGTATATGGTTGATCATCTCACATTGTGCTGACTTTGTTGCCCTCTAGTGGTGGTTGTTTTATGGTGATGTGTCATATACCATATACCCAGGTACAGATCCGAAGATCCGGATCTCAGATCCGATGGATATATCCGTCGTCCAGTCCACAGATCCGATTTGATTCTTATTTCATGTCCTATTCATGTAACTCTAACTATCATTCATCTCCTTTGGTATTCCTGTACACCAGTATACTGGTTATCCTTTACTTCCGCTATGCTTACTGATCCGCTAACACTTACTGATCTGCTTTAAACTTATACTTCATTCCCAGTTCATGATTCGTGATCCATCCGTCTTACCAATATGCTGTGCACATACTTTACTTATACTTTGTACATAGCCTCGCGCCTTTGCTTATTGATCATTCCATTAGTTATCCATAGTATATAAACCCTTGTACATGCGCTGTAGCAGATCAGTTCGAATATCATCTTAGATTGCACTCATTCCGTCTGGACTCTAAGTCCCTCCGTTATCTGTCCAGACTTGAGTACGATACTCCTGTCTACTCCGATACTTAGGATTGATTCCTATAGTCTATATATCCGCCTCTGTCTTCGGTGGATTGGCCAGCACTGCGCTCGAGAGACCAAAGAGAACCTGACTGTCGTGTCTGTGTGGATGATGATGGTCTCTACAACATGCGCTGAGTCATATGTCTACTGCTATGACCCTGGACACTGCCGGGCCTCTGCCACCTCTCGCCTTGCTCCTAACTCCAGCACTCCGCTACTCTGCCTGCTCCTGCCTGATCGAGCCCTCTGGAACGTCCCGCCGGCACGCCCCATCACATATACCCCCCCAGGAATGCAACCCTCCGGGGGCGCACACAGTTCTACTCGTCGTTCTCCTTGAAGTTGTCTGACTCCTCTAACTCTTCTTCGACTTCTTGAAGATCATCTTCCCATGGCCTATTGATTTCTGCTTCGTCATCCTCGCTCATGTCTCCCAACACTGCCTGTAGCTCTGCTAGTGCTGTACCATTGCATGGAATGAATCTCCACAGGCGTCTAGCATGGAATAGTCCATTGAGTGGGAAGCCCTCAAGGGTAGCTAGCATATATGAGTTGCCGATGTGATCGACAAGTCGACGCGGGGCTAACCATTGCGGTTGTAGTTTGTGCACTGATGCCATTGTAAAGTCTAATGCATTAGCATAAACTTGTACAAGTTGTCCAGTCTCAAATATGACTTCACCTGTATGCGAGTGGAGGACTTTACGGTCGAACGTGGCTTTGCGTCGTGTGGAGTGGGCGACAGTATGGTCTGCAACCATCCAAATGCTGCTGATCAACGTATGCCATGTGGACGTCAACTTCCGAGGTACTCAACTCCGTTGACGTGTCTACGACTGGAGTCGGGTTGGTGTTGACAACAAGGCCCAATAGTAGCTCTTTTGGGGAAAATTTGAAGGTGGGAATGATGAGCTCGTTCAATTGACGTATGGCACTGCCGAAGTGATCCGGCCATGACTTAGCTAGGCTTTCTGCATCTGTGCTTTCATACTCGTCCTCTCCCAACCCCGGACTGCATAGTCTCTTTAATCTTCCCAAGAGCTTCCCATTGGTATTCTCTACTAAACCATTGATCCAGGGCGCATAAGCTGCAACTACGTGGTGTTTGGATTTGTGTGCTGTACACCACGCATGCACACTTCCATTGTCGAAGTGTGACCCACCGTCTGTCATAAGCGTGTCAGGTGCATGGAAGGTATGCGCTGTGGGTATCACAACCTGGCAGGCACATATAAGAAAAGTGCTCGACCAGTATAAGTGAGTCTCAGCTCTGCCTAGCTGCTATACTCGCAGAATGCAAGAACGTTCGACCCTAAAGGGGAAGCAAGAAAAGCAAGGATCCACGGAATGATGCTGAACAACCCTGGTGAATGGCGGTGAAAGCGCGAGAAAGCGCGCGTGGGAAAGCGAAGTGCGAAAGTGCGCGGAGCGCGGGAAGGTAGTGCAAGCAGTGCACAGGTGTAAAAGATATATACTGAGACTGATAAGAGGGAAAGCGCGGATCTAGACGGATACTGATAGTGCCACTAGCTATAGACTGATGCTAGGGCCTCAAAACAATGATGGACACATGCATTGCATGGAGCTAACTGGTGATAGATACTGAGTGGTAGGAAGGTAAGGTGGAATTAGTGGGGGTGTAAAACGAACATCAGAGTATGTAAGTTCTACCTAAGCGCTCTCCCAGGGCTCGGAGCCAAATAGGAAGCGCTCTAAGTATGTAAGTGAGGGTAAGGTGATGTAAAGTAAGGGTGCATAACGAAATGGGAAGTGTAATATGCTAAATATGGTCAGATAACGAAAAGGGACATACCGAGGGACTGGTTGGATGATGGATGGATGCTCCTGGATGCTGTGTGACATAGTGCGCTTAAGCGCGAGAAAACGCGCGAGGCGCGCACACGGGAATACTGCGCGTTGTGCGGGAAAGTGTCGCGCCTATGGCGCATTTCGCGGGAAGTGGTGCACTCTATAGGGAAGTCATAGTGGATGATAGTGCGAGTCGTGCCATGAAGGCCAGTCATCAGAATTCGTAATATGAGCCCATATGAGCCTGCAGAAATGCGAGTCTCTACAGCGCTATGGAGTTGAGCCCATCCACTGTTGTCTTTGCCGTACCGTGGACTCTCAACTTGAATCCCCAGATGTACTGCGAATATATGTCGAGGATCAACAGGACGTTATGGAAGCCGTTTTTGCCATTTGGAAGGACCAGATAGTCCGCTGTAGAGACACGCGTTTCTGCAGGCTCATATGGGCTCATATTACGAATTCTGATGACTGGCCTTCATGGCACGACTCGCACTATCATCCACTATGACTTCCCTATAGAGTGCACCACTTCCCGCGAAATGCGCCATAGGCGCGACACTTTCCCGCACAATGCACAGTATTCCTGCGTGCGCGCCTTGCGCGCTTTCTCGCGCTTAAGCGCCCTGCGTCACGCATCATCCAGGAGCATCCATCCATCGTCCAACCAGTCCCTTGGTATGTCCCTTTTCGTTATCTGACCATATTTGGCATATTACACTTCCCATTTCGTCATTGACCCTTACTTTACATCACTTTACCTCATTTACATACTTAGAGCACTCCCTATTCGGCTCCGAGCCCTGGGAGAGCGCTTAGGTAGAACTTACATACACTCATGTTCGTTTTACACCCCAACTATTCCACCTTAGCTTCATACCACCACCTTCCTACCACTCAGTATCTATCACCAGTTAGCTCCATGCAATGCATGAGTCCTTCATCATATTGAGGCCCTAGCATCAGTCTATAGCTAGTGGGCACTATCAGTATCCGTCTAGATCCGCACTTTCCCTCTTATCAGTCCCAGTATCCATCTTCTACACTTGTGCACTGCTTGCACTACCTTCCCACGCTCCGCGCACCTTCGCGCTTCACTTTCCCGCGCGCGCCTTCAGCGCATTTCTCGCGCTTTCACCGCCATTCACCAGGGTTGTTCAGCATCATTCCGTGGATCCTTGCTTTCCTTGCTTCCCCTTTAGGGTCGAACGTTCTTGCATTCTGCGAGTATAGCAGCTAGGCAGAGCTGAGACTCACTTATACTGGCTGAGCACTTTTCTTATATGTGCCTGCCAGGTTGTGATACCCACACCGCTACCAGTAGTTCGAAGGGGGTGGCGTCGAGTGATAGGGTACAGTAGCGAGTGCAGCTGCGTTGAACCAAAGTTCTTGCATTGTGGGCACTCCAGCAGTGCGCTCACGATAGACTTGTCCAACCTGGGGCTGATGATGTGATCCATCAGTTGGAGTTTAGTAAGGTCTCTGCCCCAGTCCCCATGGTTAGCATGTACTTGTTGTGCCATCTCCTTAGCCTCCAGTTGTGATACACATTCTAACCGTGCCCTCGCTCGCGTGGATTGACCATCCGCTATGCGCCATAGACGTCCTTCCTCAATCATATACCCTATAGTGCGATGTCACGCTCTGCAATGCTCGCGCTCAGGTTTGCTGCTATCAAGGTCTAATAGCGCCTCTATTACTTCCAAAAACAAAGGTTCTTGTTTGAAGCACTCTTGTAGTTCTGCGATCACTGTGTCAGTAGACTGTATGAGGAGGAGGTCATTTACCAGTCCATGAGATGCTTCCCAGTCCTCGCTGACAGACCATGTGCTCCCATCTCCATTCGTTCGTGGCCATCCTGACATGCGGCGACTCAGAGCATCTGCTGCTGTGTTGGTGGCTCCTGGATGATGGCGAACTGCGATGATCTGGTAAGCAAGTATCCCTTCACGCCAACATGCGTGTACCAGTGGGAGTTTGTTGCTGAGGAGAGTATCCCGCAGTGCGGTGCAATCAGTTTCTACCTCCACCGGAAAACCCCACACTGTAGACCCGAAGTGGTCAAACGCAAACTTCAATGCAGCGAATTCTAGTAAGTACAGCTGGTAGCGTTCTTCCGCTGGTGAGGTGTGTTTTGATGCAAATCCAATCAGGTAAATACTGGTGACGGTGTCACCTGATGGTTGTTGCGACGCGAACCTTTGTGCTAGTATGGCTCCAAATCCATCTTTACACCCATCACTAACAATAATGAAGGGCGTTCCATCAAATCTGGGTGCGTGCAGAACCGGTTCTGACACTAAGATCTGCTTGAGTTTGAGGAATGTCCAGGTGTGTCTTTGTTCCCAGAATGTATTGAGGCTGCGTTCCCATAAGTACTGTCTGTATTTGTGTTTCCCCCCTTTTGCACTGGGGGGTGGGAGGTCTAGATTCCATAGCAGATCTGTCAGCGGTAGTACCAAGCACGCGTAATCTTTGATGAGCACTCTAAAATATCCCGTTAGACCCAAGAAATGCATCAGTTCTAGTAGATTTGCTGGGACGGGCCAATCTGCTACTGCTGCAATCTTTGCTACATCTGGCCGGATGCCATCCTGCCCAACTTGCAACCCTCCGAAGACGACCTCTTCCATGAACAGCTGTGTCTTAGTAGGCGATATTGATAGCCCTCGCTCGCGACACCGTGTGAGGAAGAGACGTAAGCGCTTCAATAGTTCTTCAAAGATGTCACCTGCCATAGCGCCATCGTCCACATAAAGTTCTAGAAGTAACTCCACCATGATGTCATGCAGCGCTTGCACAGTGAGGTCACTAAAACAGGATGGCACACCATGTACCCCCATTGGCATGCGCTGGTAGGCTTCATACCCTCTTCCTTCTGTGTAAAAGCACAGATACGGCTGACTCTCTTCCTCCACTGGAATCGCATAAAAACCCGCTGCAAAGTCCAGTACACAAATGAACTTGTGTCCTGCTAAGCGCTGTTGCTTCGCTGCAATGTCTCCTTGAGGCATAGTTGCAACATCTGATACCTTATTGACGTCATTAAAGTTTTGACATATCCTCCATTTGACCTTGGTAGGATCTACTGGTTCTGGACTGACAACAGGTGCTAAGTTTATGTTCGTGTTCAGACTTGGAGGCTCACCGAGTGCGATACACTGCTGGTCGACGATTTGACAGATATCTTCCAGAGATAGGCTCGTTCCTGAGTGAGCCTTTTGTACCAGCACCGTTGACGCCACTGCTTTCACTTCGTCTGAAGGTATGAAGCGTGTGATTCCTGTGCGCCTCATGTCGTCCAGGACTGGAAAGAGATATTCTCATTGTGGTTTTGTCTTCGAGAATGTTGTGCTTTGTGGTATCTGCAGGCGGAACTTAATGAAATCCACTGGTTTTACCTCCCGGATGGACAACGCAAATACATCAGCGAATTCCGCCACCAACTCGCGTGATTTCTGTACTTCTTTATTAAGATGCGTGCCATACATTACTGCATTGACAATGGTTTCTACTCTTGATGGATAGAATGGTCCCTGCATTGTCAATCTGGTAAAAATGTCGTCAGGTAGCGCTGGGTGTGACAGATCCGGAACTTCACCTAGTATTGTCCCACCTTCGTCCACACTGTCCACATGGTAGGTCTCTGATATGGTTGTCTCTGGGTCTGGGTCTGTCGCGGTTAGTGGCTCTATGATCCAAGGTTCTGGGGATGGCGGATTGATATGTACTTGGGGTTCTGGTTTATTAAGTATTACATTTGGGGCTAACTTAAATTTTGAAGATGAAAGGAATTGTACGGCAGTGGGTAAGCATGGTGTTGGTAGCGGGCGATATGTAGAAAGGTTAGGTAAAAGAAAATGAGATGCCTTGTGTGGCAAATGAATAGCGTCAGTACTGTAGTCATGTACTGTGCTTACCTGCTCTAGTAATGGCTTGCTGATGAGCATCTGCCATGACCCACTGCTTGGAAAGACTTCAAAGTTCGTGTGGACTTGTACTGGTCCCCATGTGAACGTCCCTGTCCAGACACCGGTGGATGGAACTAGGGATCCATCAGCCATGCGCAAAGTTCTAGTTGATGGACTTAGCGGGGATAGGCATCATGCAATTCGTTGGTAAGCTGCTGTGTCTATGGTGTTAATCATTGCTCCATTGTCGACGATGGCGAGAAACCGTGCTTTCTTGCCTTGCGGGCCATGGAGGTGTGGCACAGTCAAGAATGGATTGCTTGTTCGAGACCGTGCAGGTTAACCAGATGCGTCCACCAAATAAACATCAGTAATAGCATTGTTTGGTGTAGGAGACGGTACAACCAAAGTAGTAGGCAGAGGAGAGTTAAGAGATGAAGATTCTATGTCCCTTGGTAGAGGAACTTCGGAGCTAGTGTATCATATACAGTATCTTGTGTGTGCGGCGTGGTTTGTGGTTCATAATGGGAAGGAATATCAGGTGGTTGGATAGATGGTGTGGTAACTGACAGGCTGGAGTTTACTGGGACTACTGCTGGTCCGTCTGCAGCAGTGGTCCCACATAATTTTCCATCCCCCAATCATACCCTGATTCTTGCGTGGTCCACACATCTTGCCCATCCCATCCACTATGCTCCTCTTGTTGCACCACTAAGTAAACCAGAGCTGGGAGTGATGTTCCATATGAGCCGTAATAAGGGTGTGTTGCTGGGGCCACATACTGAACCGGGGCTGTTGAATATGCTAGGCGATTTGTCGGCAATGCAGTGCGTCTGAGTAGACCTGCAACTTGCTGTTGCCAACGAGACTCCTGTGACCTTAGGTGCTCTTGTGCGATGCACTGGGCACCCACATGCGGTGGGTCTGTGACCATGCTGCAACTGTAACATTCCCCAGAGCCGCTAAGTGCCTTGCCTGTACGGAGCGGATATGGTTTGTCAAGGGTTGGGAATCCTTCTACCACCCCGTGGTTGCGATGCCATAGCTCAATATCTGCTTCGTACTGGCGTACTCCAGCCTCTGTATTGGCTCTCTGGGGCATCATGGCTAACTTCTCCATGATTTGCACTCTGGTTAACTGCATCCGCATGAACGGTGCCCCCCTCATCCCAAATCCTGCTCCTCGTCCTGCTCCCATGGGCATGACCTGGTTATTTGGTGCTGTCATTGGTGGGGTTGGGTTCAACACGGGGTATATGACTCCTGCTGCATTCGGTTGGACTGCTGACTGGATAGGTAGTGTTGGTGTGCGCATTGAGGTTTGATACGCTGGTGGGTTAGACCGTTGACCATTCGTCGACATTTGAGAGAACTGGTACTGGAGGGATGTTAATGATGGTTGCGCCTTCAATCTTGCGATATCCATGTCCCTGGCCCGCTCCTTGTTCAAGTCTTCTCGACCTCTCTTGAGTTTGACGCTCGAGACACTCTGCACATCTTCCAGAAACTCATCCCAATCTGCGTATTCGCACTTGAGGTGGTCCTTCAATAGATTAGGAACACCTTTGATAACATATTCAATCAGATATCCTTCCGTATCTTCCCATGCCCTAGGGACAAACACGACACTTTGGTCGCCCAAACCACATGTCCATAGTTTGCCTGCTGTCCATAACCCGATGTCGTTCTTGTCCAGTACCTCTGCCATGACCCGTTCCTTTTGCTGCGCTCATGAGTACTTGGGTCGTTTGGAGGTGGCCAGCGTTTCCTAAATATAGTTCTGAGACCTAGGAAGGTACTGATTTGTGTGGACGAGAGACCCTGGAACCATTCTTCCGCTATTTGCCCTGGAGCAAGCTGCATTGCAAAACAGTCTATTCGCTGCGTGTCAAACCAGGTCTTGGGCAGTGATAACTCGAACTGCAGAAACCATTCAGTAGGTTCTTCTTTGTCTCCATAATCTCCCTTGAATAGCGGTACATCCTTGGATGCTCGCGATTAGTCATGATTGGTAGTATCGAATTGGTAATGTGCGGAGGGGGTAGGTTGGGTGATTGTGAGTGACGAGACTGTAGTGGGTGAGGAAGGTGTGCTCTCGTTTTGTTTGGGAGTAAAGTAAGCTGCCCGCAAAGCAAAGGTGAAGTCTCTGGTTGGCTCCTCACTCTGACTGGGGGAGGATTGGTTTGAGTACAGTGTATGAGAAGGGCTTCCGATATGTCCGATTCTGATGGTGCGTGCTGACGCCCTAAGTGAGGCGGAAGTGAAACAATACGACGAAGTGGGGTAGTAGGTAGCTGATCCTCTGGAAATGCTGGAAAGAAAGTGAGTTGAGTAGGAAGGGAAATTGGGTTTCTGTTCCGAGTCTCTCCGTATGCGTAAGTCCCTGAAGTCTGCACAGTTGTTCACATTGATTTGCCCCGAACTTGTTGCATCTAAGATTGAGTGCTGGGTTGCTGCCCCACTCTCATCACCAGATGGATTGGCCAGCACTGCGGTCGAGAGACCGAAGAGAACCTGACTGTCATGTCTGCATGGATGATGATGGCCTCTACAAACATGCACTGAGTGTATGTCTACTGCTATGACCCCGGACACCGCCGGGCCTCTGTCACCTCTCACCTTGCTCCTAACTCCAGCACTCCGCTACTCTGCCTGCTCCTGCCTGATCGAGCCCTCTGGAACGTCCCCCGGCATGCCCCATCACATTGGACAGTCCTCACCCATTAGTTTCTAGTTTGGATCTGATCCGGATTAGCCGTCACTCTACACATTCAATATCCGGAAGCCTTAACGGATCCGTTATGATACTTATCCGTCTCACTAGACACAATACTCTAGCACTCTGAAATAAGGGGCAAGACTCGGGAGAGGGGCACAGCACACGAGCTGAGGCCAAAGCCCTTCGGATCCGATACTACTTGAGTACGGTCTTAACATGATGAGGCCAAACTGCTATTTCGATTAGCACATGGTGAGTGTCGGACCTGCTGAAGTGACTTACTAGGTGGTCATTTTGCATATGACTGGAGTATTGATCATAAGGTTGAAAGGAAAGTTCATCTGAAAAAGCCGAGTTGGTCGACATGAAGTCAAAACCTGTTCAGAACAAACTAAATTTGGTGTAGCTCAGGACGATGTTTGTAAACACTCATTTTGGTTTAATTGACACAAATGATAGTTTGGATGGCACTTAAGTAAGTGAAATAGTCAAATATCTTGAATTTCGTGAGGATATATGTACACAACAACTCTAATATTATTATGGTTCACATGTCACACTACGG